>NW_027185340.1:10082852-10090352 GCF_022577435.1 Embiotoca jacksoni
TGTGTGTGTGTGTGTGTGTGTGTGTGTGTGTGTGTGTGTGTGTGTGTGTGTGTGTGGGTGTGTGTGCGACCACACAGCGAGCGTTCACGTCTCACTTTCAGCTCCTCTCTGAGTGTGTTTGATCTTGAGGGTTTACCCCATCTGAACCGGTCACACCTCTTATTAAAGCCCATCCAGTCCCACGCCCCCCCCCCCCCCCCCCCCCCCACACACACACACCCTTCCCCCACCCCCGCCCCCGCTCTTGGTATTCAGCCCAGGTCAGCAGATTTGGGCCGGCCCACCATGGCTCCCCTTTTAATTTGCACCTGTTGTGCAGTTGTCGGGAGGCGAGCTGCAGACAAAGATCCGATTCGGAGGATAATCTCCGTGGAACCTGCAGCCGGAACCAGAACCGCCTCTGATGATGTCATACGTACACACTCACTTTAAAACGGACAGAAACAGGAAGTCAATAAAAACTTCAAGGAAACTAAAATTTTTATATAAACATAAAATAATTTATTTTTATCTGCAGTTTAATTCAATTTATTTAATTTATGTAGTTCTGAACTCCACAGTCCCTCCTCCTCCACCTCCACAGTCCTTCCTCCCCACCTCCTCCTCCTCCACAGTCCCTCCTCCTCCTTCCCTCCTCCTCCTCCTTGCTCTTCCTCCTCCTCCTCCTGACCTCCTGCTGTCTCTGTGTTCCAGTGTTGAACTATGACAACGTGGTGGAGACGACCTCAGAGACGGATGAGGAGGACCGGACGCTTCCGTCTGAGGAGAACAGCTTCGCTAACGGAGAAGGAGGAGGAGGTGGGGAGGATGAGGAGGCGGGCAGCCCAGCTGGTATGCCCACTCTGGAGGCGTTGCCCCGGGTCGGCCACGCCCTTCTGCCCCATCGGGACCAGGAGGAGGACCAGGAGGAAGACCAGGAGGAGGAGCAGGAGGGACATCAGGACCACAGCTGGAGACTTGGTAAAAATACATTTAGTGATCAGGTCACATGTCGTCATCATCATCATCATCATCACCAGGTTTCTAGTATCAGATCCACTTCCTGCAGGAGAATAACTGTGTGCTCCTCTTCTTGGTCAGGTGACAGGAAGGAGGAGTACGGAGCTCTGGGGGCAGAGTCTCTGCAGGCTGTGGGAAACACTGCAGGTGAGATCAACATGTAACAATCACATGAATGATCAAAAGGAGCTGATCGATCAATAATTCTGTTTTTTTATTAAATGATAAAACGTTGTTTCCTGCAGCGAAGCGACTCGACAGCGTCTCCGAGCTCGACGACTTCTTCCTGAAACGGAAGTTGGAGGAGGCTGACGGTCACCCGGCAACTATTGCAGAGTACCTGCAGCGCAGCGACACCGCCGTCATTTACCCAGAAGCCCCGGAGGAGGTGACGCGACTGGGCACGCCCGAGGCGGCGGGTCTGGATGAGAGCGAGCACGGTGAGATGGAGACCGGCAGCTCTCACTGTCGGTGATGTTTCCAGACTTTGTTGGGTTGTTGACCTCTGACCTCTGACCCGCAGACCTGCCACCCGGTGCTCCGGACGACTTCGCCCAGCTGCTCACATGTCCGTACTGCGAGCGCGGCTACAAGCGGCCAACGTCTCTGAAGGAGCACATCAAGTATCGGCACGAGAAGAACGAGGAGAGCTTCGGCTGTCCGCTTTGCAGCGATGCCTTCAGCCACCGCACACAGCTGGAGCGTCACATGACCTCCCACAGGCCCACCTCCCAACAGGTACGCAGCTGGAGCATCACATGACCTCCCACAGAATGCTGGAACAGATGTGTTTAGAGTTGCTGCTGATGGAGATTTATACAGACCTGAATGCAGCGCAGAGTCACACGATGACATGATGACGACGGCATGACTACGACATGATGACGACGTCATGATGAGGCCATGACGACAACATGACGGCGCCATGACGACACCACGATGACGACATAACGTCATGACGACGACGACATGATGACGAGATGATGACATGAAAATGACGTGATGATGACATGATGATGACGAGATGACGGCATGATGACGTCATGACGTCATGATAATGACGACATGATGACAACAAGACGTCACAATGACGACATGACGACATGATAATGACGACATTATGACGACATGATGACGACAAGATGTCACGATGACGACATGATAATAGCGACATGATGACGACAATATGTCATGATGACGACATGACGACGACATGAAGACGACATGACAGTGACATGAAGACAAGATGATGATGACATGAAGACGACATGACAGTGATATGAAGACAAGATGATGATGACATGAAGACGACATAATGACTACGACATGAAGACGACATGATGACGATTACGACGTCACGAAGACGACATAACGTCATGATGATGACGACATGATGACGAGATGATGGCATGAAAATGATGTGATGATGACGCCGACGAGATGACGACAACATGACAGCATCATGATGACGAGATGATGACGACAAGACGTCATGATGACGACATGACAGCGACCTGACGACGAGATGATGACGTCATGATGACAACGATATGACGACGACATGATGGCCTGATGATGACATGATGATGACATGATGATAACATTAAGACGACTTGATGACAACGACATCATGACCCGATGATGACATGATGACGACTTGATGATGACGACCTAACGATGACATGACGACGACATGATGTCGAGCTGCTCGGGTTCCTGAACATCTCATGATCACAGACACATTAGAGTCGGTGACTGAGCTCAATCTTCCAATTACACTGATCCTAATCAGATTTCCTCTTTTCAGACTCACGGACCCTCCTTCATACCTGGACCCCCACCCCACCCACCCACCCACCTACCCACACACACAAACACACACACACACCCATCCAACCCCCCTCCCCACCCCAAACCTGAACCACCAGATGGTCTTTTCCCTGAAGAGTCTTAATCCTCTGAGTGTCTGTTTATTTGTGTACCTCCTGAGTTAAACTGTTAAAGAGAGACAGACTCACTGAGGGACCGAGGCCGCGAGGCCGCTGGTGTTCAGCTTCATCTTCATCCTCATCTTCATCTTCATCCACCAGCAGCCGCTGGTCTTCATCATTCAGGAAATTCAACAATTCTCCACAATAACTGTAGAGCTTCCTGCAATTTTTCCACAAAAACATCATGAACAGAATCTCAGTTGAAAGTATGACATCACAAAGTCAGACTTTCAAAATAAAACTCCCTTTATTACCAAAAATAAGTGTTCATTTCCAACCAGTGAGGCTCCGCCTCCTTCTCTCACCATCAAAACAAACCGCTACCGGCTAACTGCAACAACAGGAAGTGACGGGGTTTGTGGGAAACGTGGTATTATGATGGGAACGAGGAACATGTTAAATTAGTTTTCTCCACTTCCAGCTGGAAGACACTGAACTTTGTTTTAGTGTTGAATGAATGTGATTTAAAAGCATGTAAAGCTCTTATTCTGACAGCAGATGCATTCTTTGTTTCTATATTACAGTCACAGACGGTCTGTTCTGGAAAGATACGTCACTTTTATACTCTTTTTATCACTTTGAGCCCCGTGATGGTTCTCTAAATTCAACACAGGAAGGAACACATTATAGGTCAAATATTTCAGGATTATAGTCACAGGGAGTCAGCACGTTACTGACATTTCACAGAAAGAAAACTCAATTAAAACTCCACAAATTCTCGTTTTTGAGAGATGAAAACAATCATCTGATCCATTTCTTTCTCTGAGTCTCTGCTGGTGAAACAGAAGGAAGGTTTTCATCAGCTGAATAAAGCAGAAACGAGTCTTCAGGTTTGTGTTTCCTTCAACAATCATCTGCATCTGAGACGAAAGGATTAGAGCTCCCACTCTGCTGCAGGCGGAGGACGCGCCCCCCCGACTCTGTTTGTTTATCTGTGTATTTGCATTTCAAATGTTGGGAATGCACCTCCACCAGAGAGCGGTACCTCTGAGCGACGTCAGCCCACGCTGTTTCTCAGAACGGGTTTCACTTCCACACCGTCAGAAAATCTGTCACCATCACATCTGCTTCACTAAACACTCTTAAATTCCCCATCAGCTCGCACTCCCTCTCCTCCTCCTCTTCCTCCTCATCCTCCTCCGCCTCTTTCTCCTCCTGCTTCACTTCACTTCACTTCCAATCTGTTCTTTTCTCCACAGCCGCCGCTGCTGGGCGAAGCAGCCGGAAACCGCAAGTTCAAGTGCAGCGAGTGTGGAAAAGCCTTCAAGTACAAGCATCACCTGAAGGAGCATCTTCGCATCCACAGCGGTGAGTGGGGCACCAGCTGGTCCATGTCAAAGATGGCATCTGTTTCCACTGATCATTCTGTCAGGAGGCAGATTGTTTAATTAAAAAAACTGAGAATGTGTCAGATTGTACAATAAGTGGTTCTGATCCAGAGATCTGATTGGTCAATAGAACATTAGGAACAAACCATCATGGCATCACACCCTGCTCATCACTAGAAATATCCCTCCACCTCCTCAATGGGTATATAGAATTAGAATAGAATTTCATATAATATGTAATATAATGTAGTTTCTACTTGTTATAGGTCTATTAAATGACCCATTTGTTGAAATCGGGTCTCTTTTGGTCCTTTTTGGTCGCTCCAAGCACCGGTACCATAACACCATTGGTAATAGTCACGCACTTACAATCCTAGCGGCAGCTAGCTGGACTGGTTTGGTTTTAACACACGACACGGTGCTAAAATGTTAAAAACACATGAGTCCATGGATATCTTTGTTCATCAGATATCTTAGTTCCAACCAGACTGAGCTAGCTGAGCAGTTTAGTGTTTCAATGTTCTGTATTTATTCAGTTGGAGACTAGAAATCCTCTCTGTTGCTAGGGTGGTTGCTAAGGGCCGGACTACTTCCTGGAGTAGCAAAAATTGCGTACGTTACATCAGAGTCTACTGATTGTTTTCTATTTTTTTGTCATATAGTCATTCCATGTGTTGCCATGGAAATGGCGATCACACTCACAAAGAGTTTTATAATTTGAGAGTGAATTGCTCCACAATATGAAAACATTTAGATTAAATGTTTTATTTTGATGGTAACTTGTTGTATGATCGATTAATTGTTTCATGGTTATTATCTGTGGTGTTAATTGGAGGCTGAACACTTTTGTCTGACGGTGTTCACGAACTGAAAGTTTTCTTCGTGTTGTGTTGCAGGCGAGAAGCCGTACGAGTGCTCCAACTGTAAGAAGCGCTTCTCCCACTCCGGCTCCTACAGCTCCCACATCAGCAGCAAGAAATGCATCGGCCTGATCGCCCTCAATGGACGAGTACGCAACGGAAACAGCGGAAAACCCAGCTCCTCCCCCAACTCCACGACCTCATCACCCGGAAGCCCCGCCCTCGCCCAGCTCCGCCACAAACTGGAAAACGGGCGCCACGATCAGCAGGGTCAGCTGGACATCAAAGCCGAACCGATGGACTTCAACGAGTACCGGCTGCTGATGGCCTCGCAGCACGGGTTCGGGGGAGCCGGCGTCTACCTGAACGGCCGCGGCGGAAGCCCCCTGGGCATCCACAGCTCCTCCCAGAGCCCCCTCCAACACCTGGGGGGCATGGGGCTAGACCATCCTCTGCTCGGCTTCGCGGGGCCTCTCGGGAACAACCTGAACGAGGTGCAGAAGGTGCTTCAGATCGTGGACAACACCGTCTGCAGGCAGAAGATGGACGGGAACCCGGAGGAGATCTCCAAGCTCAGGGCCTACATGAAGGAGCTGGGGGCCCAGATGGAGGAGCACAAGCTGGCCCAGGCCGGCTTCCAGGTTTTGGGCCATGGCAGCCCCACCAAGAGCATCATCGACTTCACGCTGGAGAAGGTCAACGAGGCCAGGAGTCTGATCGACGAGTCCCAAAGACAAGTTGACATAAAGAAGGAGAAACCAAACCACTCAGTGGATCCCAGCAGTGAAGACAAACCCCATGACGGCCAGAACCAGTTCCTGCCCTTCTCCTGCCAGTACTGCAAGGAGGCCTTCGCCGGGCCCATCCCACTGCACCAACACGAGCGCTACCTGTGCAAAATGAATGAGGAGATCAAAGCGGTCCTGCGGCCGGCAGAGAGCAGTCCTGCCGGCCACCGGGGGGCGCTGGCCTCCGAGCTGTCCAGTAATGACCGCGCCACCAGCCCCACCAACCCCTTCAAGGACCACGTGTCGGTGCTCAAGGCCTACTTTGCCATGAACACAGAGCCCAACTCAGAGGAACTGCTAAAGATCTCAATTGCTGTCGGCCTCCCTCAGGAGTTTGTGAAGGAGTGGTTCGCCCAGTGGAAGACTCAGAACCACCACGTGGGCAGTCTGAGGAAAAAGTCGCCTGTTCACGGCCGCAGCGGACTTGACGTCAACCACAGCCTGAGCCGGTCTCCGAAGTCACTTCCTGCTGTAGATTTACACAGAGGCTTCACCAACGGCGACGCCTCCCACAGACTCACAAAGGCCAACCAGTTTACAGCCACCAGGCACACAACCGGGGACAAGCCACTGGACCCCTTGGACCACTTGAGGAGCGACACCCCCTCCCCCCTCAACCTTTCCTCCACTTCCTCCAAAAACTCTCAGAGCAGCTCTTACACGCCCAACAGCCTGACGTCGGAGGACGCACACGGCGACATACCGCTGGATCTTTCGCTGCCCAAACACATGGGGCAGAGGCTTGTCTCCGTGGGAGGGAAGCGACACAGACACAACGGTCTGATCATGGAGCCAAATGGGGAGGTCTCGGGGCGAGAGCGAGGGGCTGGGTCCTTAGGCCTGGTCAACATCAAGAAGGAGGTGCTGGGCTCTGACGGAGGAGGGAACTCCACCTTCCAGCTGGAGAAAAGCACCAGTCCCATCTTTGGCATTAATCCCTTTGCTGGCGGTCCTGTCTACACCTCCCTGCCAACTCACGGGGCCTTTCCTCCCCCCACCTTCATGACTCATGCCCAGGCCACCATCCCAGGCCTCAGGCCCTACCCAGGCCTTGACCCCATGAGCTTCCCGCTCCACATGGCCTACACCTACGCCACGGGGGCAGCCACGTTTTCTGAAATGCAGCAGCGGAGAAAGTACCAGCGGAAACCAAGTTTCCAGGTGAAACCAGCGCACGATGTTGACGAAGTGTTCATGAAATGAGTGTTGTAATTTTTTAAATTGATAAAGTTTGTCAGGCCTTCATTAACTGACATGTTGGCATTCCCTTATCTTCCTCAAGGATTAGTCCAGGTCTTGGGGGGGGAACCAGGTGTCACGGAGGACCAGCAGTCTGCAGACTGCTGGTCCTCCGTGACACCAGATCACGTGAGCGTCGGCATCACTCCTCACCTTCCATCTCTTACTCGTCCTGTCATTCTCCAACAATAAAAAGCTGGTTGATGAAACCGGCCCGGCCGGGAACCTTTTCTCCGGTCAGATCTTTAGGACAGACCGTCCTCGCTGGTGAACAGATTTGATTCAGTGAGTCCAA